>NC_134950.1:27855931-27895931 GCF_965638725.1 Aptenodytes patagonicus
CTGCCTACTGACTCTGTGGCAGGAAAAAAAACAAGCTGTCTGCTGAGCAGGGACCAGATGGAAAGCTTTCTGTACTTCTTGCCGGAGCACCCGGCAGATATATGTAACTTTTATATATGTATTTATTGTAGACCAAAGCAATCTGGGACCAAATTTAGCTAAGACTCTTTTTTGCCTTCAAGACTGTGCTAACATGGCAATATCATTTCTCAGGACCAGAGCTAGGATCTCTGCCGTGCCCCGCAGCATTACCATGGCAAGAGAAGAGACTCTTGGGCCCTGCAGTGCCTTCTGTGCCATAGACTTGTCCTGAAGCCAGACCTATTTTCTCTTCCCAGCTTTGCCTCTCTGATCTGTTACCTGACCATAGGTAACTCACCCAAACCTTCTTGAAACCCTTTGCACACTGTATATCCTGTCTGGTCTAGATCCACTGCAGATTGCTAGGTCTACCAAACTCAACATTGCAGTCGGAAGCTGATATTTGTGCTTCTGTAATAAAAATTCTGGGAAAGGAGCTACCCCTCACCATGTGTTTGTACGGTGCCTCACGCCAGGGAGCGCTGATCTATTACAGATAATAAATAGTCATTGAATTGCTTATCTTTCTACCAATTCTGGTTCAGAGAAAGATAAGATCATTCACTTGCAGAAACCTTCATTGGCTGGGAGCCTTTTTGTGCACATTTTCTGTATTAATATCAAGCAGGATTTAGTCTATTAAATTTAAGTGGTACATGGTGTACATGTTCAGTACTGCCAACACTGTTTTTCAATAGACGTGCTGTGCGTATTTGTTTTAAGCATCAGTATCAATATATGATTTGATGATTTTGAATTACTCGGGCTCTCTGAACAAAAATTTGTCTCAATTTAGATCTTTTTCTTTTAAAATATGTCTGTAAATAATTTATTTAAACTTGCAATTATAAAAACTTGCATCAAAGCCTAATTGTACTATAGTTAATGAAGCCTTTTAAATTTAAATTATAATACTGAAATATTTCTGTTGCTAAAGTTTCGAAGAAAGTAGGAATATCCAACAGTGGAAAATTATTAACTAATTACTTGGAGTGAGCACTGAAATGATAAAACAGCCTTTTGGAGCTGTAGCTTCTTTTGCAGGTGCAGAGATAATGTTTTCATTTCAAAGTGGAAAACAGGTCTGACAGCTGGGTAAAAAACATGTTCTCTTCTTCCTGTCTGTGATTATAAAACTGATGGAGGAGGCTAAGACATTACCTAAATCTTGATATAAGGATAAGGTATAAAATATTGATATAAAGGTATAAATCTTGATATAAGGATATAAGGTCCAATCCAAAACAAGAGTAGGAGCATATTCCAGGCACTGAAGTGCAACATTTTAGGGGACTGTAAGCCAGTAATATCACATTTGTTTGCAGTCAGTGTTTTTCTAACATATATATCTGGCTTCTGGTTGAGAACTGGTTTGTATCTCTCACATGTAGAGGTGTAGAAGTCTGTCTGCAGGCACCAGCAGCGATGCTGGGAGAAATGTGCTACTGCGCGTTGACAGAACTGCCTCTACTGTCAGAGCTGAACCTCTGCATAAGCCTTTGTGTCCCAAGACCATTTTGGTTTCAGAGTCTGTACGCTTGAGTTGCCTTAGGAGCCTGATCTCTCCCTGCTCGCGGTAGGGAGCATGTCGGTGCTTCATTCTGCATCCAGCTTCCCAAAAACTAGTTCTTCTTGTGTATCGGGGCCATGGTGATCAGCAGTCTGTACACTTGACCTAGCCATAGAGGTCCTGATGTTTTTTCTTTGAGTAAACCAATTATTTTTTACTGTATGGTTTGATAAAGATTGTTTAGAATAATGTCTTGAGCAGATTGAAAGTAGTTGTGTTGAACTAAAAGTTTTCAAATACTGCTTTTCTTCACTTTGAGTTTTAAGTCTTTGTCCAAACATTGCTTGATGCCATTATAAACCCAAATTATGAGGCATGTCATTCATAGTTTTCTATAATAACTTCTAAAAAAATTAAGAAACTGAGTAGATCCATGTTTAATACATATATTAAAAGTTGTACACATCTGTTCTGTGCACAGAAAACATATTCAATCCATTTAGACTAAAGGATACCTTTAACTGCAAATCTTCATGTTTATGGTTAAAGAGCAAGAATGAACATTTCTTTAGGAGAAGGAAAACAAGTGAAATAAATCAAGGTTTTTGCTAGCGAGTTCAAAATTTGTTTGTCTCCAGGAGCCAGGAGTACCCATGTATGAAATAGGTCCCTTTTGTTTGTGATAGTGGATAAGGAACGCAAATATGTTGTCCTGCCATTTCCTGCCACGTTGAGGCAGTTTAGGTAGTTGGATGTCTTGACTTTGATTCCGTGTGAGCTTTTAAAAAAAATAACAATCAAATTAAAACAAGTGAAAAACCCTGCTCACAAAAGCATTCAATATCTCTCTCTGTTACGTGGTAGCCCTGGACAAAAATGTGACACATAATAACCGAAAGAAGATATTTCTTTGGTACTTTCACAAAATATTTGTGTTCTGTGGAGGTCTGAAAAGACGTCATGTTCCACAATCGTCCGTCTTCCCATCCTAAGATGAATAAGTGATAGCAATTGCTGGGTTTTTTTTTCACTATTGAAAAACTTCCTATGTACTAACCCTAGTCTGGCATTTTTTTATTACACAGTGGATCTACTCTTATGGTACAGCAGCAGGTGCTGGAGCATTTGCCATTGTTCTAATGCTAGCAAAGTAGTTTACCAAGATCCTCTGCTCAAAACTTTCCAGAACATCTGCTTTTTTTGCTTTGTTCCCTGCACATTAGTTTCAGAACCTTTTTGACTTATATTAAAACAAAACAAAACAAAACAAACCCCAGGAGTTGTTTCAAAGCAAAGGGGACCATTGGAGTTCTTTGTCTTATCTCTAGCTACTAAAGGTCATGAAATTTAATCCAATACTTGAAAATCCCCAGGCAACAAATCATTGGATCATTCCATAGGCATGGAACAAGAGAGGTCAGGGCACATCACCTTATGGCACAAATAAGTAGGTAAGAAATGACTGTACTATCATAGTATCGATGTATGCATATGCTGCAAAGAAAGGAAGAAGTTTCCCAGGACGTGTAACTCCCATCTCCTCTGATGGGAAGGTCATACAGTTCCACCTTGGTCCCAAATCTGGCAAGAAGCATGACTAGTAGTCATACTTCTACTACTACTGTGACCATGACCAGTAGATGGGTAAAAAGTGCCACCCAGGGATCAATGAGCATTTTTAATTCTCTGTGTCTGAGTCCTGGTACTCTCCAGCCCATGACCTAAATCCCAGTGGGACCCTGAGCAGAAGGTTAAAAATACTTCAAGGTATATCTGGCTAGGAGGAGAGTTGTAGCCCTCTGCGTGCTTAATTGAAGCTCTGGACCATGAGATTTTGTTGTAATCTTTATCTTAATGTGTAACTGCAAATGTAATGGGAAAGCTGAGGGCAATCCTGTTCTCCCCAAGGCCCTTGAAGGATGGTTACAAGAGGCAACTTACAGAGCCATAGTTCCTATGGTTTCAGTTTCTAAGTACTAACTGCAGTCTGAATGGGAAACAAATATTGAATGAAGAAGGTTTGTCACTTGTTGAAAACTGCTGCTCCATAGGAACTGAGGTTTTGGATAGTAAGAAAGAAGATGAAGTCAGCCAGGGCAGTGCTTTTTCCCCTTTTAAAGATGTGGAGCTCAGACCTAGTTTTCTCACAGCATTTTCCATTTTCGTAAGTAAACTCCCATCCTTCCATGCATACGTACCACAGCCATGACCTGACCCCGTAAGGAGGCTGCCTGCTTTCCGGCAGCTAACCGCAACAAACCTAATTGAGGATGCTTGCAACAGGTTCATCCCAAAGCAGGCTTTCCTTTGATTTCTGATTTTTCTGCTTCATCTCTGTTGAAACTGCCTGCAAGCCACCCTCTCAATGTGTGCAACGCTCTTGCAGGCCAATCTGCCCCTGCTGCAGCGGGAGCTGCTGCACTGTGCAAGGCTAGCCAAGCAGAACCCAGCCCAGTACCTCGCCCAGCACGAACAGCTGCTTCTGGATGCCAGCACCACCTCACCTGTTGACTCCTCAGAGCTGCTTCTCGATGTGAACGAAAACGGGAAGAGGCGAACTCCAGACAGGTGAGCACCGCCGCGCCTTTCACACCCCGCTCAGGAATGTCCCGTGGGTCGAACGTGCCGAGCTCCACTAGCAAGGGGGGAGCATGTGGGTGGGTGCCTGGGGGGAACTGGGATGGTGTTCCTGGGTGCAGGTCCTGCCCTCGTTACAGCTGTGCAGTGGCCAAATTACCTTTGTGTATGTGTGTATGCATGTGTATATCCAGATATGTATGCATCTGTATATCTAGATATATAATGCGTGCACACACTGACTCGGGCAGCAAAATTGCCTGAGGACACGCTATGGTCATATCTACATAGAAATAATACTGGCCGGACAGTGCCATACTGATTATTTAGTGCATAGTATTTCTCTGTAGCACAAAGCGATGAGCAGCAAATCACTCCAGCTCCATATCCAAGTCCTTTGTATTTGAGGTTTTGTTGGATTAAACAGTAAATATGGGGAAAGTGGCTAGGCAGTCATATTGGGAAGTACAAGGCAAGCTCCGGAGTGCAGTCAGGGCTTTGACTCCTTCTGCTGTGCCATGTTTCCATATCCATATATCCAAATCCATAAGGATATTTTTTCCAAACAGGAGGAATGTTCACTGAAATCTTTTTGCGTTGAGCTGAGAAAGGGTCCATGCAGAAACAGGGCAAGCGAGTGTGCATGTGTGAAGCACAGTAGCTTTAGGGATATGGAACAATTTTCTCTTTTTCTTATTTGAATAAAGTTCTTTGTTTAGTGTTACAAGAAGGTGACTCTTGTGGTTATTTATTTTTAACTGTCTTCCCATGATAGTGCTAGAAATTCAGTTAGCGTATAAATGTTACCTTTGGGAGGCCCAAATATTGGATTTTTCTTAGTTTTGCTTGCCATGGACTTATAGTATGGAAAACTTTTACAATGCTGTTCTGCCAATTGCCACTACCTGCATGCAGAAAGCGCTGCAAGTGTCCTAGTTATCTTTTAAATTAAAAAGGCGAAGATTTGCAAAGTCAAGAAGGCTTGCAAGTTTGTACAGGTGACATTTTGGTGTAGGGACAGGCCATGATAGCACAAAACCTATGGAGAAAACGAAATCTGAAAGTTCCTGAGGCTGGTAGGCAAAAATTCAACACCACATATTTGAGCATATTATGAAAGTGAGATATTAATGATGCAGATGCAAGATCTTGAAAATGTCTGCATAGTAAAACTTTAAGCTACTCTGAGTCAGAAGTGAGCACTAAAAATTGAAGTAATGTAGCCATTGGATAGATGAAAATGTGGAAGTATTTTGCTTTAGATGGTGTTTCAAGAAAATCCCTATGGACCCACAAAAAAATAAAGATACCAGCAGAGAAGCCCTTTTCCCTATACCCTCTTTTCACCATTTGTTCCTGACAACTAGACCAACAGCTATCAGTGTTAACACAAACCTGCTAACTGCATCCAAGAAAGATGATTAATTTTCAGACATTTTCCATGAGAGAACATTCCAAAGCTGAAATCCGGCTCCCTGGGGCAGTTCTGCTGCATGTCCTCAGTCTTTGCAGAGTGGTGTACCAAAGCATCTATTAAAAAGGCCTCTTAAAACCTTGTGCATCTTGTGAATAACTTAAATATCAGCATGCTGTAGTCCAGTGTCAGTAGCAGACATGGTGTTTTTCCTACAAATAGACAGACACACTTTAAATTATCTTGTAAGCCCGTGAGGTCTCGCTTGACAGAGAATACAGAGGAGAAGAGGGACGTACCTTCCTGACAGACCTAGCTTACTTTTTTTTCCTCTTAATAGAGAGCAATATTACTCACTTCTCCCAGAAAGGCCACAAAGGAAATATGGGCAATAAAATATTTCCTTTGTTTTTCTTCCTTAGCATTCTGGAGTAATACTCCCCCCCCTTTGAGACCCAGTTTGGAGGTGCTGAATTTTGGTTATTTTGTAATAGGTACAGTCTCACCTATGGTACCTTCAGTCCTGGTTGCCTGGGAGGGGGTGGATGGTGCAGGTGAAGACCGGTACAAGAACTTAGTAATGAAAAGACCCCGTATTAGTCTTATATCAAGAAGGACATAGGAGTAGCCCATAAGGGGACCAGCAGATCAGAAGAATATTGGATTTTAAAGTCAGCCTTCATCTTTTAATTAAAACTGAGGCCTAGACCTAGAGAGATTTAAATCTGGTTTATGGATTTTGTTCTCAGTGTTTCTTTTTAGTTAAAATACATAGGTGCTCTTGAAACTCAGAAGTCTCTGCTCACGAGCAAGTGCCTTTGCATTCACAACTGAAGTCTCTCTTAGGCTCCGTCCAGCTCAGGGAGTCTTCGGTTCCTCTCCAGGTAGTAATGCAGCTTTTGGGGTGAGGGGTAGACAGTTTAACTTCCAGTGTTGTGGGTAAAACCCTGCATTTGAATTCCCAGGGTCCAGGGAGGGGCTGTAATGCGGGGTGTCCCACTGGCCTGCGTGCTCCGAGGTGCCAGAGCTATCAACCGTCAGCTTCTGTCTATCGCTGCTTGAAATTAGGCTGCTTTGTTCTGGGGAAGTGGCATTGCAGAAAAACTCATCCTTTCTTTTTTGACCCTGAGATTCTTTGCTGTCATGAAAGATCTGGAAAGAGACTGCCCAGCTCACCCACTGGAATGGTGCCTTGAGCTTAAAAAATAAGTTGGTTTTTGCAGTATCAAACAATCCTGTCACTGGTTAGTCACACCAACTTCTCCGTTGACTATGATTAAAGCTATACAGAAAAAAATAAACTCATACAGTAGTTTTGGCTGAACCAAGTTCAGTGGAGTTGTCTCGTGCACTCAAGAATATTTGCACTACAGATTTAGTAAAATGAACAAGATCCTGTTGGAAAGATTCTTAAATTTACTGAATGGGAGTTTGCATACCTTTTAATTTGGATAATGTAAGTAAATCAACCACAAAAAACTGTCCTCAGAGTCAGAGCATGCCTAGACTGAGTAAGTATTGAAACCAAATACTTGTCTGGCTTTATACTCATTACACTATTAATTATTTTAATTGTTTACAGAGGAGCAGGAAGAAACATCTGGAAATATATATACCTTTTGTTTAGATATCTAAGTAGTTTTCAAATATAAAAATACAGCGGAAGATAGGAGGTATCCTTTAAGAGAAGGGTTTGCTGTGACTGTTGCTAGAATATGGAAAAAAATGACTAAAAGGCAACATCTTTCTAGGGCAACTAAATGCAGTTGGAATAATCTTGTTTGGAGATATGTCTCTAGTAAAGTAAATTGTGGTATCTTTTTCACTTCCCAAGGGATATGAGAGAGAGACATTGTATATAATGTGTATGTAATATATATATCGTATATAGATGCGTGTGTGTGTATATGATACATACATGTATACATTAGAAATATATATACACACGTTCTTCCATATTTACATTTTTCTTTTGGGCACAGGTAACTGCATACCGTTGATTCCAATAGAGGTAAAATACAGTAAGGGATTAGGCAAAGCGAGTGGAATGTGTGTGTTGCACATAACCACATCCACCTCGTGACTTTTTGTTGAAGAAAATCCACATACAGTAATTTTTTCTCTTTATAATTTCAGAACCTTTTTTGCATATGCATTTTCCAATTCTGGTTATTTATCTGCATATCCAAGTCTACTGTATGTGAGGTTTTATAGAGCAATCTGACAGCAGAGCTTTGTGTTTTACTGAATGTTTTCTTGGTGCATATGGTCTGACACGGATGAGCAGCCACGGTGAGATTTTGGAGTCTATTAAACTAGCTCATTAAAAAGATCAATCTGTTTCTGTAATAACACTGGGAACCATCAGTCACTGCAAGAGAGAAAAACTGACACCTGAGGAGACAACACATTTTGGTAATTTGTTCATGACATGTCATGAACAAAGTGTTCACTATATTTTGTTTACAACTTTTGGAGTTTACATTCTACTGTAGTAAAGCAAAGGAACTTGGACCAATATGAGTTTTTATTTTGGTGAATGAATGCTTAATTATAAATAACAAGATTTTAAACACGTTAACCACAAAAGACTTTTTGCTAATTAGTTCGAGCTTGCTAGGAAGGGCTGTATGGCACATGAGCGTGTCATATAGAGACTCTACATTTATGACAGCTGCCTACAAAGTGGATATAGGATAGCAAAAAAAAATCTGTTAGAATAGTTCTAATTTTGAGTGAGAAGAAAACAAAAATGGCCATGATTGTTTTGTGACTTTAGACAGTGCTGCTGTGCTTGCTGTACCCTTGGCATCCCTGACAAGGAATTCATGTCGAAGGTATCTGGGCACAGAGACCGACTTTGATAATTCTGTTAGGTAAATCCTATTTGAAGAAGCTCCTCCACATCTCAATAAGGTGAAGGATGCTCACAGCTCTTACAGCTATGCTACTTGTAAGCCATGTGTAATTATGAGGAATTTTAAAAGAATTTTCTTAATATGAACTGTTAGCAAGGCAATATTAATCTTTTCTGTAACACAGTATTATAAACAAAATAAGTATTTTATTCCAGCAAAGCATTATCACTTGTTTGGTCATCAAAACTTCATTGGTGGAAGTCCAATTTTAATCAAAGTATCTTGCACAAATAGCAGATGAACAGCTTTGCTTCCTTCTTGCAAGCTGACGTCAGTGTTCAGTGAAATTGGTGTAATACTCTTGATCAGGTGAAACAATTTTCCAGCCAAGGCAGTTTTGCATAGTCAGATTTCCTACCCAGGAAATGATCCATAAATTGCAATAATTTAAAACTGAAATGATAACTTACAAACAACATATAGTCTGTTAAATGGGTACAGACTGATGACTAGTATCTCTTCTGCTATCTTTAATCTGAGTAAATCATGGTTCCAAGTAAAATGACCCCTTGCATGTTTATAGCTGAAGGACTCCCTCTTTATCATATTGCCAATTTTCCAAACGACAGTGTCGATTTATGTGCACGTCAAGGAAAATGTGACCAACAGGAGTAAGAAAAAGAAAAACAAGAAAATGTGTCAGTTAGGCTTCCTACACATTCAGTGTTATTTCCTCTCTACAGCTTGCTGTTGCTTTGCAAAATCGGATGGATCAGATAAAAATCAGATGAAATCAGATTGAAATTGTGGCCCTTTTGGATTTGGAACTAGTACTTACACGGGTCTGCCAATTACTGTGAAACAGCAGTGCTTCCTCAGGCACCTGGGGAAATGCTGCTGTCCCAAGGGCGTGAGACCTGGAAGAATGAGTAGGACTGTGATCAGAAGCAGAATAGCAGGTTGAGTTCAGGGCATCTGAATTATGGCAGTCTTCAGTACTTCATCTTTTATCACTATATTCAGTATATTCAGATATAGTACATTTACCAGTTATTCTTGTTCTGATGAGACCTTGGAAGTTGTTACCTTTTTGTATACTTTATGTGGTCAGAAACACAAAATGAGTTTATGTACAGCCTCATTCTGGTATTCTGCTAAGTTGTTTATTTGGTCAGTGCAGAAAATATAACAACAAATTGTAGAATTAAGGTTTTAACATCCAGAAAAGACCTGACAGCCCTTACCCAGCGTAATAGCAAAAATAGGAATTTAATTTCAGTAAATGTGTTTTCAATGGTGATGTTAATTTCTATGGTAGTTAAACTCAGGGTTCTAGAAGAAAATGGATATGCTGGTGTGTTGTCCAAGTTAATGCAGTGCATTCCAGTTAAGGTAATTAAGTACAAAGCATTCCTAAAAAAAACCACAGAAGTACCTGTACAGTACGGTGTGAATATGTACATTTGTATGAAAATACATGATTTTAACATCTAATTGTAGTGCAGAAAAGGAAAACTGGATTCCTACTTGTCACAGTTTTCTGGTTTGCTTTTCCTACACCGAGTGATCAAAAAAAGTCAATGAAGTTATTTAATTACTTACAGTTTCTGTTTTTTCCCCATCTTAGTTAGAGATCATTCTAACTGTAACACTAAAGAACTTTGGCAAATGAATAGCTTGGCTTGTACATACAGGAAAGTCCATTTTTTGCTTGCATAGTATTTTTACAATTGAAAGACCTGGACATTGAGTTTGAATAGGTATGTGCAAAGAAAACGCACACCAGCAACTAAATACAAAACTTGTCTTGGAGAGCTATCAAAAACTTCACTACCCTTTGGGAGTTATTGCAAGCAGTTCCATCGTGCCAAAAGTCATGAAAAATATATAATGGTCCTCGGGTTTTCCTGATTAGGAGTTTTCACAGCCATTCTGCGTTTGCTTTGGAACAAGGTACATACTCCACTTTAACAAAGTATGTCTTTTATATCTCTGCCCAAAATTAGAACACTTGTCCTGCTGTATTGGTGAAAGATTCTCCCCTCTTTGCCAAGTTAAGGTATAATACAATATATATACCTGCAGCTTCTCTGGCTTTAGTGGTTGTGGTAAGGTCCTTGGAAAATCTCTGTACTCCTGAAAACAGTGCA
Source organism: Aptenodytes patagonicus (assembly GCF_965638725.1). NCBI lineage: Eukaryota > Metazoa > Chordata > Aves > Sphenisciformes > Spheniscidae > Aptenodytes > Aptenodytes patagonicus. The sequence continues at coordinate 27,866,522 of NC_134950.1, forward strand.
ACCCATCTTTTCATTTCCTGCTGGTAATTGCAAGATCTTACTCTGATCCTCTCTCCCAGTGGATATTGGCAAAGATTTGGTTTCATCCTTCCTCTCATTGACATTAAAGGACAACCTATTGAGGGGCAACAATTAATACATTGAGTGTTTCTCCACAGACAGTCCCTCGAGGTTGGTTGGTTTGTGGGGGAGGGTTTGTTGAAGGGCAGTTGGTTTTAACAGCAGGCAAACAAGAAAATTAAATCAAATTTACTTTCCTGTCCAAGTGACAAAAAAATTGTGTTATTACTAGGAAGATATATTATGCCATCCGTAAATCACGGAGGAGAAAGTTCTCTTTAAAAAAGGCCGGAATACATCAGCTGTTCAATAATAAAGTTTTTGGAGGGAGGGGTGCAACCTCAACAGTTTGCAATGTTTATATCTAATAACCTTTCTGTTCAAAGCTAATGTTATGTAGGTTTTGTTTATTCCAGTGGTAAAAAAACCCCCGTACTTCAAAGAAATGAAGCTTCCCTAAAAGGAGTTGTGAACCCGTTGAAGTAACTCTAGCCTGCCTTTTTTTATTTTAATGGAAGACGAATTCAGTGTGAGTTCCAGGTTCTCAGGCAGAGGTGCAAAATAGAGATTTCTTTGGAAATAGCTGATTATGAATTGAATTAACGAGTGTCTATAATGTAAAAAACTGCCCTTCTCCCTGATAACTCTTCAAAGTTGCCTGAGCATAAAACCCCTGTCTAAGAGTAATGGAGTGGGAAATCTTGAATGTTATTGAGGACTTGAGTCTAACCACATCTTCCTGCAAAATTAATGACAGGCTCAGCACCTTTGACTGAAATAGCCCAGATGGTACAAAAATCTCTGAAGGAAGCATTTCTCATCATCTAGAGTCATTCTTGCCCAAAGTCTCAGTGTGACACTGATCTTGATGGGAGCTCATCCTGGCATTACGTATAGCTGAGCTTCAGCACACTGACACACACTACCTTAAGACTGTATGCTATCCTCTTGAAAAAAAACCCACATTTCTTTAAGTGCAGATTTCCCCTAATCACGACATGCTATAGCACTACTGAAAGCAGGAATTTCTCAGCCTCTAGCTTCATGTATCAGTTGATTGTTTCAGCTCTGCAATTAGGTGTGTATCCATCCCATCAGCCGGTGATTTCAGCGGAGGCTGCTCGCTCTCCAGCCCAACTCTTTAAGCCACTCCATCAGAAGTCTCGCCCTGCTAGTATTTCTCAAGTTACAGGGATAGTTAGACAAGGTGAATGTGTCCTTTGTATGTTTTGAATAAGCAGTGTTATGAAATGTTCTGCAGCACCACACACTTGGAGCAAAGTGAAAGAACAAGCTTTAGTTCCTGAAGCTGCACACGTCGGTGGGGGTGTGTGTTCCTGAGCAGCCCTGCTCACTAAGTGAATTAAAGTTCCTTTGCTTTGTTTTTCAGAACCAAAGAAAATGGCTTTGACAGAGAGCCTTTGCACTCAGAGCATCCAAGCAAGCGGCCCTGCACTATTAGCCCAGGCCAGCGGTACAGTCCAAATAATGGCTTATCTTATCAGCCCAATGGTCTGCCTCATCCCACCCCACCTCCACCTCAGCATTATCGTTTGGATGATATGGCCATTGCCCATCACTACAGGGACTCATACAGACACCCCAACCACAGGGACCTCAGGGACAGAAACAGACCTATGGGTAAGGCATGTTGATTTTCTGCATATTTTTTTTAGGTTTCTCTTTTCCTTGTAATTATATTCTGTATTTTGAACAGGTTTTTTTTTTTCCCCCCGATTAAATATACCTGCCGCTCAGATGTATCCTTTATAGGTGTTTGTCCATCTAGCTGCTTCTAATGGCCTTATTTCAGATTTATATTTGTAAAAGTGGATTGAATTCTGTCTTTGCTACACTCCAAAGGAAGAGAGTCAGAAGGAGGAGGAACCTGTGCTTTCACAGCTGCGTAGATGACATGGACACTCAGGTGTCTGGCAGGCAAGGATAGGTAGAGCCTTTTATTTTTCTTTTAATGCCACATCGATATAGCTTGATTTCAGCTTAGACTAGAGGAAAGCCTTTGGAGAAGTGTTTCGTGTGTGACATCTCAAGAGTGCACTGCAGCGTGGGGATGTCTGCAGAGGATGCGAACAGCAGCAGCACCAACCACACCCTGCGCAGGGCTGCCCTTGCAGCACGTTTTGGTTTAATGGGATGTCTGATGCTCTTGGATTTGCCTGGCTTGCTTCACATCTGCACTTACTATTCTTCCTTGTTTTAAACAAATCTTCAATAAAAGAGGAACGTTTACAAATATTCAGCATCTGTATAGAGGAGGCTAAACAAAGAGCAAGTGTCGGTTCCTCTTGAGTGTTGATAATAAATACTGGCTTGGTTGTATCATGTTGTCAGCTGCTCTGATATATGTGCTACATTTTAACCACATGTTGTTTAAACATCTGTGAAGGGATGAACCCTTAATGATGCTTTGTTGACATGGTAGTAATTACTGCATTTAGTGAAATAACATTGAGTTTATACTAATATTTTAGTATAAACTCTCTGAAGTACAGCTAGTATTTGATACACTGAGTTACCAAATAATTGTCTTGCTGACTTCTTCAGGGAGTGCAAATGAAAAACTACATATTGTATTATGTTTTTTATATATATATATCTATAAAAATTGTATATAGTCAGGGTTATGTCCATTTTTGAGAGGTCGTCTTGCAACCTACAGAACTTACAGAATTGAAGACATTAAAATGAGTAAAACAGTAGCATCTTTTGTGGGGAAAAGTGCTGAAAAGAACTTAGAGCAAAGTTTTTAAGCATCCATTTATTTTTGCGGTGGCATTCCTGATACTAGACCAGGTAATGTACGATATATGTGTCTGATAGGCTCTTTTTTCTTTTTTTTCCCCTAGAGGACTCCCAACATTGTAAACATGATTTGCTCCTTTTTGGCAGGGTTGCATGGCACACGTCAAGAGGAAATGATTGATCACAGGCTAACAGACAGAGAATGGGCAGAAGAGTGGAAACACCTTGACCATGTAAGGGCTAAATGTACTCCTACCTATAATTGTCTGAAAGGAGCCCTTCTAAGATAGGAATTTAAACTTTTAAAACAAATCTGAATCCCTGGAGAAGTTTTGAAAACATTGGTGATTAAATCTAGGGGCTTGATGTTCCCCATTAGGTAGCTCATATCAGACCTTGCTGTTAAGTGCCTATTGCAGTATCCTAATTATTACAGGCTGCCAAAAGGGGACTAGACTCTTGTCCGTAAACCCTGGATCTGGGACACATGACCCTCGCCCTTAGTACTGGTTAATTGGATTTGTTCTTTGAATTTATTAGTGCTCATAACACTTGCAGGCATCAGTTCTGGACCAGATCTCCTGGCCTCCATGCTGCCATGTGATGCTAGTGGTGGGACTACAGTCCATTCAGTCTTTTCCTCCTCTTCTTCTCTCTTTCCCCCAGAAATCCGTATCTGTACAGTTTAGGATCACCAGTTAAACAGGAAGGGATTGTCATTCTTAAAAAAATCCTGTATTTGAAATAACAGGGAGAGGCTCCTTCATTCTTAAAACCCAGGCACTCAGCACATTAATGTTTTCTTTATTTTTCTGTCAGTTTATGAAAAAATGCTCTTTTTTCTGTCTCTGCTCCATCCATCCCTGTGAATAGCTGTTAAACTGTATAATGGACATGGTGGAAAAAACTAGGCGATCCCTCACTGTACTACGGCGATGTCAAGAAGCAGACCGTGAGGAGCTTAATTACTGGATACGGCGGTACAGTGATGCAGAAGATTTAAAAAAAGGCGGTAACAGCAGCAGTAGTCATTCCAGACAGCAGAGTCCAGTGAATCCAGATCCAGTTACATTAGGTACAGTATCCTCATTAAAAATTGTTTACCGATCCTCTTTCAGCTCAGCTAAGTGATAGATGAAGTTCATATTTGTTCTTCTGATTCTTCTTCTGTGATAGCAATGAAATATTCCTCTCTGCTGACTACTGAATTAACTATAACTCTTATGCCCTAATAGTCATATTTACATGTGGAATGGCGTGGGGTTTTGGGTGATGCTTGGTAATTTGCTTTCCGTTCAGCAGTGTCTGAGAGTGGTGGGGCAGGAGGACAGACTGTCATGTAGGGATGGCAGAGCAGTGAGATGTGCCCTGACTCCCTCCCTTGCCTGCTTGATTAAGGAAATCTGTAGGTGCTTCTGGGTTGTTAGCACCGTGAAACCAAGGGCTTTCACCTTCTTGAATCAAATTACTTGACTTGGAAATTGTCTTTCTAAGGAAATGAAGGGAGATATAAAGATACGGGCGCTTCTTAGCTGTACTTGGTTTCCGTATAAGAAAGAAACAACATCTGGGATGCCCACAGCCATGCGCACATGATCCTCCTAGGTCTGTGTCCACTGCTGCATCTCACGCAGGTGTGTCGGAGCTAGTTTGGATACTGCTCGCTGTGTAGTTACATGGAGCCACTCAGAGCTCGGCTCAAGCTGCAAAGCCCACTTACAAGGAGCAGACCAAGCAGTTGGACTTTCGCCCCCTGGAGACCTTCACAGTCACACTCACACGATACCTCACACAACTACTTCAAGATGACTCTGCTGTATAAAAACAAGCTTTTATTTTGTGGGCTTTCTGTAATTTATTAATATGTTGGCCTGCTTCTACCCCATCCCCTCACTTTTATGGCAGGTGTGGTAAAGAAACACATCTTGGTGATGCCTTTTTGTTGTTCTCTGCTCTTTTGAAGAGAACAGCAAACTATGATTGCTTGTCTAATATTTATCTTTTAAAAAATAAATTGTCCATATCGAATGCCATCTCCTCAAAATCATCATAAACTGTGGTCATTAGTAGAATTGCATGTGTGTGTTATTTTGCAACTATATTTTATTTAAAGCTGTGTTTTCCTTTTGCCCTTAAGAATAACTTATTAAATCTAAAACTTATTTAATTGCAAATAGAAAAACAGAAAAACAAATCTAATGCCCTCTCCATCTTCCTTTTAGTAAAACCAGAGTTTTTACTGTAATGTTTAGTGCCTCTTGATAACAAACAAACCTTTTTTTTGTGTGTCAAATGATCTGAGCCAATAGCTCTATAAATTGGCTTCAGTCAGTGAAAGGAAGGGTTATGGAAATGCTGTTCCCAACTTCACTAATAAGTCTAGTCCCTAGAGGAGCCCTTCTCAGAAAGAAGCATTCAGGTAATGGCTTGTACGAATAGTGTTAAATGTAATGTAAAGAAAGACTCATAAATACGGCATCTGAAATGTCGATCACATCTGCAGCTTCAGGAAGAACACTTGTGAGAAAACCCCTAGATCAAAAGCAGTGGCACTCTTCTCTAGTAAAGCTATGATGCAAAAAGAGCCAGGCCATGGTGCTTGTAAGTATAGTTAGTAGGTAAAAAAAAGGAAAGGAAACTGAGTTTTTATAATTTCCCCAAAGAAACTGGAACTCAAGACATTCATCAAAACTTCATAGGTAATAGTACAATCCAGGAAAAATAGTCATAACCACAACAGCAGCAATAAAAAAGATAAAACGAAGATCAAACATACAATTAGATCCCTATATTACCATTTTGTCTGTGTATTTGTCAAGATGAATTCTTGGAAACAGCAAAGTCTGTTTGCTTAAAAAGACATTATACAGCACAGCCTTCAGCATTGGACACACCAGTCACCTCTGCAGTATTATGGGTACAACTGAACTGGTTGGAACGAGTCCACTTCGATTTTAATATGTCTACTTTGGTTATTTGGCCTTAAAAACTACTTCCGAGACTCATGGACATGAAACTTGGATCGCTTCAGTGACGTAGTATCCACGTCAATTGTAAATATTGATAAGATGTGCTTTTATGTCTGAAACATAAGGCAGAAAATACTTACTTAGGAGTCTGTGGAAAGGTAATCCTTATATTTCCTCAAATCTGGTAGTAATGTTGTTAACAAAATGAAGACTCCTAACATTCTGAGGTACAATAAAATTGAAGCAGTGTCTTGTGAGCCTTGAGACACTGTTCTGTTTAGTTTTTATTTTAGTTTTGAAGTGAGGAGGAAGGGGTTGAAAAATTCTTCCAATGTTTTAATTAAAGTGCCACAACATGTAAATACTGTTTTTTGCTGCAGGGATTCTAAATGTCAGTGATTCCCCTTTGTACTTTTTTTTTTTTTTAAAGAGGTAATCCACCCTTTAAATCCATCTTGTCATCTCTACTAGCAAGAGGGAAAAAAAAAAAAAAAAGGGGGGCCATATGGCTACGTTGTCTGTGCCTTTGTTTCTTTCTCTTTACGATTAAAATATCATCACTGAAGTGATAAGTTCTCACTATAAACATTATGCCATGGTCTTCATAGATAGCTACCGCTGAAAAACTCTGAGCTGAAATTTAGCATAGATAGTTTGAGTCCAAAAGAAATTGAAGAAAATTCTGGTCGTCATTTTGAACCAGCAGACCTTTTTTTCTGCCAAAGATTTTTGTGCTTCTTTTAATTTGACATCCCTGTAAATCATGTTGAGCTTGACAGTTCACAGTATCTGATCGATGTTTTTCTGTTGATATTTTTAATTAAGAAATCAAATGAAATATTTAATAATTCATTTTAATGCAGTGTAATCCAATACATGGATTAGCCAGCTACAACAGGTTACAAGCTCTCATTATTCTCCGAGAGTGTGTTGAAGGTAAGATGGGTCCATTCTTTTCAGTCTGAATAATACATGTTTATGAAAGTCTAAAAATGACTCAGACTTTATATATATTCAGTTGATGAACTGTGATGGTCTATGAATTGAATAATACATCATCCGACTCCTCCATTTCTGCTGAAGAATTTCAGTACTACATACTGCAGCAGGACTGCAACTTTCATCCTAATAGTGAATAATTACACATATCAGACAATGTATACTGAAATACACACAGTCGGATAAATTAAAGATGAGGGTTCTTCAACATCGTGGGTTATAAACAAGATCTATAACCTTATTGAGTGCAGCTGTGGCTCTAGATAAGTGGTGTAGGCACACATCAGAAGGTCTACAGTGACGTTGATATTTTGTGTCTGTTGAATTTATCTGAATGGAAGTCTTACAAAACAGAGTTTGAAATCTCCAACTGAAGAGTGCCAATACCTGCAGGATTTGCCCCAGGAAGCCAAGATTCTCAGAAGTGTATGAATTTGTCAAAAACACATAGGTTAGCCATTTCTTCATACATTTTTAAATGTTAACCCTTTCAGAGCTAGTTTATATTTTATCAAAGGTTGTTCACCCTCGTACTTTCAGTGTTAGCCAGGGCATTCTTGCCGATGTATGTCTGTTCATGCTGCGATTATAAAATCTTTTTCTTGCCATTTGCAGATAATCGGCATTGCTGTGTTATGCATGATATTCTCAACGTGAGCTAATGGGAATGCTGTGAATACCACAGTAACATTTATAACTTGGAATTTTAGAATGTAAAGCCTCTGTAATACTGGTCACTGATGATATTAAGTATTGCTCTTAATCCACTTGTTGCATGGGAGGTTTGGGCTGGATTGTGGCGTGTTGAATTGCATGCTGTTAGATAGGGCTACAGCTTCAGAAACATTGTGGGTTTGTATTCTCAGTATTCATTTCTGACCTCCTTGGGACTAGGGTCTCTTTTATCCATTCCTTATACCACCCTCATTACTATCGTGCTTTGCAAAATATCTTATAAGTGGCATAAAAGAGAGAAAATCTATTGCTGTTAGTTATTGGAAGTTTGTTCTTGGTTGAGGATGATTCAGTAATACAGTACCTGAGTGGTTTTCCTTTTCTTATTCTTTTTAAATGAGAATACAACTATATTTTTAACGCAATTTCATGTGTGTTCAAGGAATGTTATAATAGCAACAAAAATGTATTAGAGGGCAAAGAAGGGCAAAGATGTACATAAAAATACTTGAAACTCACGCCCCCCAACAAGATTAGCAAGGTAGTCTCATTCGGTATTACACTTCTTCAGATTTATATCTATATATTCCATTAATTGGAGTGGCACACTTTGCGCCTGACTCTTACAAACAAGACAGTGAATATTTATTCCTCTGAGAAGTTTGTTGCCTATGTCCCACCAATGGCGTTACATTTATTATAGGGTAGAATGAAGCAAAACTTGCATATGAAATATGAAAAGCATATAAATACATATAAAAGCATATATATTTCATATAGTTCAGGGCTGGTTATACGCAGCTTTTATTATGCTTGAGCCCTAATGTTCGCTATGGCATATAGGGTATTGTTGCTGCTGGTGTTTTCATAAATACAATAAATTCTAAAAGGTCCCCAAAATATAAGCAGTTCATCTCTGTTTCTTACTATTTTGTTATTATAGGCTTTGATGTCATTGTCCAGTGGTAAAAACCTCCATTCTTTTATATTTTCAACCCATCTTCTGTTCCTTCTTTCCAAATACGAATTAGGCTTTTGGACAGTTCTGAACACATCTTTTCCTTTTAAGTCTTTCTATTCTGTTTTCTTGGGTTTGGTCCTTATTATCATATGAGAGTTCACCTCCTTTATTTGGTCCTAACTTTTCGTCTCAGTTTCACTTCCCAGACCCACATTTATTTCTGCTCTTACAACTTCACATCTCTCTCTCTCAGTACTTTCAGCACCTATCCTCCTTATCTTAAAACCACGAAAAATAAGCAGTCTGCAGGATGTTTCTGCTTGTTGAACACCAGAAACCTGTTTGATCAATTAACTGTCGATGATTCTTACGGTTGAATGCGTTCTTGAAATAAATAATAAGAGCCCATATGGAACGTGGCACCGTATTGTGGCTATAGGATTTTTTTTTGGTGACTGTTTTTTTTCTTATTTAAAAAAATATCCAGGATAGACTAGAAATAGTACTTTTTCTATATATTTTAGAAAATAATGTATTATGTTGTTCCGTGCTATTCAGTAGAATGTGAGGTCTGAAACTGAGACTAGTTTTTCTGTCTTTTCTTCATGTGTATTCTTATGTGCCGGTCCAGCAACTGTATTGCTGAAAACTATATTTCACATTAAAATAGAAAATTCCATTTTCAATTTCAAAATCTATTTTATTTTTACTTCATATAGACTTTTTACAGGCAAGTATTGATTACTCTCATGTATATGTGCTTTCTATTTTCCTTGTCAGGCTTTTCCATATGGTTCAGTAGGAACCAGACTGATTATCAACAAGTGCTCTCAAACCATGCCTCTCTGTGAATTTCAAGTAAATTCAGTACTGTACATCCCTTTGTTCTGCATAATAACACTGTTGCATTTTCACCATGAACAAATCTGTGTTAAGTCTGACATGTAAAGCTTTTCCCGTTATCCTTTTCTGTATAAGCTGCCTTGTTGCTTCAGGTTATTCCTAATTTTGTCTGATTTAATTCCATTTCCTTCCAGGCAGAATTTACTTTGACTTCTAGGTGCTTCAGTCAGTCAGTTAATATAGTGCATTCTTCCTCCTTATGGCTTTTTGCAGTTGGTTTTAGTGTTTTAGGGACCTCACTTGATTGTGTTACTTTTGGTTTGAGTTTGCTAGAAGTCCAAGTTAAGATCTTTGGTGTTTTAGTTTTAGTGAGCAAGTTCTGTTATTCTCAATCTGAAGCACACCTTACCTTAAAAATAATAGTAATATAAGACTTATATCCTCCGGTCACATCCTGTAGTTTAGCCCCCAAAAGAAGATTGTTTTCATGGACTCATCACCACTGACTAAACAATAGCCATGTTAATAATATTTTTCTTGCTTGGAAAATATGGTTTTTATTATCTTCATAAGTGCTTCTTGTCTTTTTTTGTGCGCCATTCCAAACTATGGGAAAGTCTCTCACAAAGTCTTGGTTTAATTCTTCTTGCAGAGGATCTCATTCCTCATGTAAATAATTTGTGGTTGGAATAAGAGCTTGATTGATGTTTATGTTTTGGAAATTTTAACAATTAGCTGGCAATCTGGTCATTTATGTCATTGAATTCCATTTTTGGAAAATCATGTGTACCAAAAAATCAGCTCCACATCTCTTTATTTTTAATACTAAGTACCGCAGTAAAGGGCTTAAATCAAGGTTATGATCCCCTTGCAGTGGATGGTACCTTAAATAGCAGGCAGGAAAACTCAACACAAAACACAAGACATGAATGCAACAAACCCCTTGTTTTGCTACGTTTGGAGTCTGGTTGAGTCTTTTCCTGCAGGTATTTCAGGAGAGCAAATAAGAGTGTTTTAATTTCTCACCTTTAGTTTTCCTGAGCTTTCAAGCAAAGTTTTCTGCTGCCTCCTCTGTCCCTGACTGAACTGGCACTGTTCCCTTAAGTCTAAAAGCCTCTAAGGGTTGAGAGAAGTGTACACAATGATATTTGTTGTCTCCAGAATCATACGAGCCAAGTGATACCGAGAATTTTCCCATTTTCAGCGTCAGGTCTGAAGTCCTCTGTCATGTTGATTAAACCAATGTAAATAGCTGTTTTGCAGAATCTTGCGTGCGCGCACACACACGCACACTTCTCCCCCCCACCCCCCCCATAATTTTATGCTTGAGAGGTGTGAAATTCTGACTACAAAAAAAAATCCATTTTAGTTTCATCCCAAACTTTAGTGGCAAACAGAAGAGCTGGGGAAATCCACTCAGCTGCCTGTCAGATGGGAAGATTCAGTCCACCCCATCGATGTCTGCAGATTCATGTGTTAGAAACGGCATCTGTGGAACAGTGCTCAGGGACTGGGATTCCCTACTCTCTGCGTAGCTGAAGCAGCCCCTGTCATTTCCACCTTTGTTAGCTGTCTGCAATATTAAATGTCATCTTTTAAATGTATTTAAGTTTCTGTAGCCTACTGTATATAAACAGTACCGCATGCATATGTATGGTGGTGTAAAAAACGATTTGCAAAACCTAATGATTCAGCCCTTCTCTTAAAAATACTACTTTTTGACCAAGTTATCGAATAACAACTTTAAGATAAAAAAATGAATATATTTAGTAAAAATTAGTATTCAAAGAATGGCATGTGTACTTTTGTTATGTTTCAAACTCAGCCATCAAACAGGATGGTTAATTTCTAGCAACATCTCTAAAAAGATGCAAACCTTATCTCTAATGTAATAAATCAAGTTATTTTATTTTGACAATTGGATTCTATCACACAGGCAATAGTAATCATAGGAATGAACTTACCTTTATGTTTTTTTTTTTTAATTTCTCCTCTATTACTTTGAAAAATAGTTAATAACTTTTTAAATTGTATTTGAAAAGAGCAGCTTTTTATCTGCTGAGAATCTGTATGCTAAATTTCAGGCCAAAGTGAATTTTCTTTCTGTATTGTCTGATCTTACGTCTTTGAAGTCCGTGTGGAAGGGATCTTGCTGATTTCAGAGCTCTTAGGCTCAGGCCCAGAGGTTAAACCCTTTAAAAAAAGAGGAGGGGGGGAAAGAGCTGTCAAAATGTGATTGAAATATATGGGTGAATTACGAGCTTCAGCTCCAGTGAGGTGGTTTGGCAGCATATGTATTTAGGGGCTTAACCTAAAGTTAAAGGTTCTGTTTTTCAAACTCGTGCAGTTACAGTTGCCAACATGGGCTCAGATATAGGAAAGCATAGCTCTAAACATGTAGAAACACCCCTTTCTTTTTCTGTGGACAGCTTATTTGATCACTGGAATGACATCTTGGCTTTTATCTCCGCTCGTCAGTAGCCATTCGGTTTTCACAGAGCAGAAGTGCCAAGCGCAGACTGTTGCCCTCTTTCTTCTTCCTTTCATAAACATAATGACAAAGGATGAAGCACGTCACTCCCTCAGTTGGTCTCGCAAAGCCAGCCTTAAAAGTGTGGAAACTGTCATACAGAGTTGACTTGAAACACTGTAAAATGAAAATAAAGCAAACTAGTCTCAGCTTGGCTTAAGATGAGACATTCAAGTCCTAAATGCCGATCTGGTCTATGTGACATTCGTGAGCTATGGCTACAACACCCGTTTTATTTTGCGTAAGAAAATACTTCCCGTGATTTTTTTGTGTGATTAAAGGGAAAAGGTATTTCTCTAAGCCTTGTTCTCCACAAGCAAGCATTGCTTACGATGCTCTTTCTTTTTCCCCCCGCACCCCCTCCTCCTGCAGAATCGCATCGGGAATTCCTTCACAGGCCTGCGTCTGGATATGTGCCAGAGGAGATCTGGAAGAAAGCTGGTAAGAACTGTTTAAAAACACCAGCTTAGTCTTCTGGCAGCTGTGTGCAGTTGTTAATGCATTGATGTGAGGAATGAGGGGAAAAAAAAAGGGGGGGGAGGGCAGCTTACTAGTAACAAGAAGAAATTGTGTTTAATAATCTTAAACTGGAACTGATCAGGACATGAAATAATCTTTATAATAGAAGCATCTGCTGCTATAGTTAGGGGGATATCAGTACTTCCATTAAGGACCCCTATTTTCTGGGGTTATAATGGTTTCAGGCTGAAACTTGATATGCTAAAGTTTCAGTCTGCTAGCAATTTAAAAAAAAAAAATCCCACACACACTTTTTTTTTTAAGCTTCAAGGTTCTTACCTAGTTAAGGTCAGAATTCCCAACGGAGGGGAAAAAACCTAAGTATACCTGCTAAAGAAAAACCTCCAGCTATGCAATGTAACCATTCTTAATTTTAAAAAGATTTTGTGCCTGTCAGCCCCCAGTGAAGTCTGTGCTCATAAACTTGCAAAGTTTTCAATGAAGTAAGCAAGATCGCATCTCCGCAGCTGCTCTGGGTGGTTGCATGAGCATTGACGGCGTCTTTCCTGAGCTTGAAAAGCACCATGGGCAGATGTTGTGGTTGTACAGAGTTTTCTTCAACACTTTAAAACTCTGCCTGAGCACAGGAGTTTCCTGGCGAGGATCCTATTGCGGTGCTGGAGCTGAAACTTTGCTCTTTCGACATCGATACCAGATTCCTTGTTTTCAGAGGAGCCAGCAGGTAGCTCTTGAACTCCAGGGACATAGTTGAGCTTCTATAGATACACTCATACACACACACCCCTTTTGAACACCTGTATAACCATGAAGTCTACTGCAGCTATCTGAGGAGTTAATGATTAAATGGCAAATATGCAGCAGTTTTGATGCTTTCTGATCAAATCTCCTGTAACTGCTTGCTGCTTGTTGGTGTATTTTAAACTAGATATAGAACGTATGTGTAGAAATGTTCTGCTGGCATGTTTTTGCATCAGACAAGAAGTTGTGGTGTTTGTGTGATGTGGGTTTATCATGTAAAGTCTACATTTGTCAATATGTAAATTAATGTTTTTGGAACTGCTGTGGTTTATATGAAAAATAACAAAATAATTACAACTTTTTCTTTTGTCCAAGGAAGGTATAGCCTTTGTAACTCAATGCTCTTGTGTACCCAAAAGTATTTTTATAGTTCGTTTTGCCATATTTATGTTAACATCTTAAAGGAAAAAGAAGAAAAAAATATGCAGTCCCAGGAAATCTCAGTAAGAGGAGCGTTATTCAGTTGAATTTCAGGAACTTTATTCTTTTTGCAAAATCTAGGTTTTGATGTTGTTTGGCATATCAGGTCATTTATGACTCCTAGATGCAGTACAATAGAAGAAAAAAAGTTTCTTCATAAGCTAGCAATACAAGAAAAAAAGTTTCTTCATAAGCTAGCAATATATGTTAATTGAACCTTTTGGCCTGAGTTATAAAATTGGATGTGCATTCACATTGCATATATCCACAAATGGTAGTGTAAAGCAGCTGCGACATGTCATCTTGTGAACACGTATGTCATCAGTTCCTTTGAAACAAAGCTTTTCCTTTGGTCCCATTTCTAGTCTCTTATTTTCATGCTGATATGGGTTTAAATCAGATTCCCTGCATTAACTGAGTGTGCCTGTGAATTGGAGAACAAAAAAAGTCTGACTCTCTACAGGATGCACACCTGTATCTGTTACTAAGAGTAGTAAAACATCAGAAAGCATACAATTTTAAATATACCAAGTTAAGCACATGCTTTTGTGATTGTTGGAGCAAGCACATAGTAAGCAGCACCTTGTGAATTAAAGCCATGTGAACCCAATTCAGTTTCATACATCACTGGAAAGTCATCAGTGTCCTGATTCATCTCATTGAATTATGGGTACGTAGATGAAGAGTCCAAGCCAAGTTCTTGGTGTCCCTCAGTATTCAAGAGAGGCAGGCATGTGAAGAGGATCAATCAGATCATAGATTGGATGACTTGCTCTCTGGAAACACCTATTTCTTTTTATTAAATACTGAGAGGATTCCAGGCCCACTGTGAGCTGCTGCTTTAGCTTCTTTCTGTGTCACGAGGAAACTGTCTTCCAGCCATCTCCTATCACACAGCAAGGCCTACTGTTCATGGCAGTTCTGGACTGGAGTTAACCAGTTTCTCCAGTTACTTACTGGAGTTAAGCTCTGCAGTTACCAAACAGGTGTGGAATGACCATGCTTTGTCATACAAGGACAGTAAAGACCCTGCACGTTCTCCAGGGGGGTCCTGAGAAAGAGGTTGTGCATTTTGGAGTATGAAGCTGAGACAACTTATGTCACCAGCTCCCAATGACCTTCTTTGCCAGGGTCAGCCTCAGAGTGAGATGATGCAAAATGTCATGGTGGCACAGGACTGCACCCCTGCCCACCACCTTTCCTTTTTTATCATGTGGACTGAGTGTGCCCGCGATGTGAGGGAGGTGACCAGGAGCTGGCTGGTGAATCATCATGTTGGGTTATATACAGGAGTGAATGATGAGTTGAGTACCTCTCCTGAGTCAGCTCCAAGGAACTCTGATCATGCTGAGTAACGCCTGTTCCACACAGGCTGTTGGCTCCCTGGAGCTTCTCTCATGAGTTAGCACTACTCAAAGGGAAGGAAGATTTCAATTGCATTCTTAAAAAGACAGAGTGAATTTATGCCAAGAGTGCTTAGCATTAGTGGGAAAATGGAGGATGCAGATACGTGCATCTTAGATATTTGGTTTTAAAAACTTCCGGATTTATGTTTTCTGATACTGGAATCTAATTACTCTTCCTTTCTCTGGAAAAGCAGAGAAAGGAAGAGTGCTAGTAACATTCTCGGTCGTCATAGCTCAGCATTGTCAAGGTAAATAAAATCTCCTTCACTGTCACCCATAGCTTTTCCTGTACAGATATTACAGTTTTTATTGTTATCTGAAACTATGAAGCCTGCATTCTATGTCTATAAAATATCTCTAGGTACTGGAAACATTTATTTTAAGAAGATGTGCAGAAAATCAGTGATAGGAAATTTTGTCTAGTTTATTTGGGTGTTCATGAGTTCATAATGTATTGAAATTATGGTGCTGCGTTGTGACCAAAAAACCCGACATATTTTAACTATTTGTTTTCACACTTAGTATAGCACAACACAAATTCTGTTGTCAAAGTTAATGGAAATACTGAAGTCCAATCCATAGTTTATGCCAATTAGAAAGTATCAGTCAGCCATATGGCCTCATAAGCACTTGTAGCATCTTCACGCTCTCAGAGGCCTTGCAAAAAAACTTATGCAATATAGAAGTTAGAATATAAAGTTCAATTTCTGTATTTGGACTGAAAGGAAGTGGGTTATGTAGGATGAAAAACTATAAAATTAGAAGTTTCTGTAAAATGTTGGAGTATTGTGCTTCCGTTTAATGTAACAGTTTAAACTGGCATTTCTAACCACTGCAAACACTTCAACGTAAGACTAAATTTATATGATGTAATGAAAGTGCATCATGCCATACAAAGCTAATTTCTATTTGTAGCAAATATCAGCCAGAATACTGATTTTTCTCAAAAAAAAAATCCACTTTGTTAATAACAGCAGTTCATAGACACAAAACGTCTGTATTTAAGTTGCCTCATTTTTATGAAACTGGTAATAAAATTGCATCTGTATATTTGCCTGTGTATATTTCTTTTCTCATGATCAGTGAATGTTTGCAGTTGGTAATAAATATTCAAGCACCTTGCAAATGTCCTACCAATTCCCTTTGCTGATCTGTGTGTGCCTGTGGGACTAGAATAGGAATGCATAATTTAAATATAAATTGCCTGATTTGCATATACAATTAGTCTAGCTGCAGCTTTGATCGTAAGCAAAAATTATTGTCCTGTATTGCCACTTAGATAGAATTTTAATTCACCTTGAATATTCAAAGTGAATTAAGCCTTGGCTGTATGGTTGAAGGGTATGAATTTTTCCTCTCCTGAGGCTTTCCCCTAAACAACATTTATGGTAGGGTAATATAAGGGCATATTTTCAGCCTCATAAAAATAAAGGCATAAGTTTTATCTCTAAATTCCCCTCCCTCGAAAACTTCAGTTGAAACATCTCTCGCAGATGTGCACACATGTAACACACACACACACACAGAATAATAGAATTCTTCTTTCATTTTAATTAATTCAATTTTAGTCAGTACATGGCTTAAAGTTAAGTCTTTATTGTAATTTGCTTAATAACTGAAAACGGAGACTTCCTGTAGTCATTATTTTTTTTAAATACAAGTGCAGAGCTGTGAGACATAAAAATTCAAGACAGTTATTGACATAGTATCTGTACGTAAGAGTTAGGTCTATGTGCATGTGCATGCACACAAATACATGGGCTAAATACATGGACTAAAACTCAAACCGGTAACACAGTTGTAATACTTGGATTTTAATCTACAGTAAAACATTTTTATTAGAAATCTATGTTTTTAATTAAACAGAACATTTAATTAAGGTGGTTTTTAAGTGGATGAAACAATTAAGTGCAAGCACTTGAATGAAACATGTCATAATTAGTTTTAATAGAGTGTTAATTGGTACTAGGTTTGCCAAGTTAATAATTACTGCTTATTAAATTTTCAATTAATCATTGTCATTTTGCTTTGAATAAAGATGAAAATTAGATAAACTAATTCAGGGGGAGGATGGTTTCCTTGTTAATTAGAGCAGTTAATTAAAAAAAAAAAATTGCTTGTTTTAGTTGTCAATTAAAAGACTGTTCATTAGTAGAATCTTTGCACTGTTCCTGCATCAAAACCCAAATAACTAATTTGTGACAATCCATGTTTTCCGGAATAAAAGATATATGATGCTAGTATATACCGAAGAAATGGCTCACACTGACTTAGTTATTTTACAAGAGGCATGAAGGTTTGAATTTAGTTCAGCGGTGTGCCCCTGCTCGGTGTTAGTTGTGCACTGAAGCCTTGCTGGCTGTGGTGTGCTCAAGAGCTCGGCGGAGCCAGGAAGTCGAGTCTTCACAGTGTAAACACGGGTTGGAAGGAGAGATCAAGAGGTCAAATGAATGTTCATAAACAAATTTCAATTTTGGCTTGTAAAATTATATGTCCAGGAAAAGATATTAGACCAATGATTTAAAATTTTTAAATAAACTCTTGTTTTTTTTTTTAACTTCATGTATTTATTCGTTAACATATGGGGGAAAAAATTGTTAATGACTATAAATCTTGTCTTAATTTCCAGAGCTTAAAGATACATTCTTGAAAAAGTCTGTAATATTATGTTTTAAATAATATTTTTTGCCAAAGATATTCATAAATCTGGTGTGCTGCAAACCCAGTTTTCCAAGTAAAATGTTGAAAAAGATTACAAAAATAACGCACCAGAGATCTGAAATGTCTGTACTTAAAGAAGTACTGACTGTGAATCAAAATAGCAAGACTCATCACAAGTGTTAGAGACTTGTGAGAGCTTTCGGTGATGGGGAAGTAAAGAAGCACTCGCGTGGCCCTGAAGAGTCTTGAGGAACCAGGTTCCTCTGTGCCCTTCTCAAAACGAAGAGTGTCAGTATGATAAAGTCTCTGCTGCATTTCTAGCATCAGTCCTGCGTAGCCCTGTGCCCAACGTCCTGTGCTGATGAGGTTTTCTCCCCTCCTTTGTAGAGGAAGCTGTCAATGAAGTAAAGCGTCAGGCGATGGCCGAGTTGCAGAAGGCAGTGTCGGAGGCAGAGCGGAAAGCTCACGACATGATCACTTCAGAGAGAGCTAAGATGGAGCGCACTGTTGCCGAAGCCAAGCGCCAGGCTGCAGAGGATGCACTAGCTGTTATCAATCAGCAGGAGGATTCAAGCGAGGTAAGGTCTTTGCTGGGCAGGCACCACCTGTGGCTGCAAACCATAGGTGTATCTGGGCTAGCTTTAATCTAGCTGGCACAGGCTGTTTGTGCGACATCAGAGTTCAGTGCCCACTATTAACTGCACAGTTGCTTTGGACGCGTATTTCAGGCACATGCTGAGCTCCAAATTTTCTTGGCTACATTGTAAACTGAGCCCAAAATAGCTAGTGAGTTTGAGCTGTGTTCTCACCTTTTAACTGCTGTTCGGGGTTACATATAATGCACACATTTCTGTTCTAATTTAGCTTTTCAGGAGCTTTATTTTAAAGCTCTTCGAACTACCACATCAAATAGATAACAAGATTGTTTGCTGGAAAATATTTCACACTGAAATCTAATTTAAACAAAGAAACAGTTATTAAAGAGATTGTAGAGCAAGGTGGCTAAAAGCTTGTCTGGGGAAAGTGTTGGATGTAGAAGCGATTATCAAAAGATGATGTTTCCTGTAGGACAGAATGTGAATGTAGATTTGCAAGTGTTTCCTTATTTTGAATGTGTTACTTTGGCTGCAGGGAACATTTGAGATTTGAGGAGTGGGCAAACAGCATTTGGAAGGAGGAAAAATAGACTGAAAGAGCAACAAAGCGTAAAAGAAGAATAAGTATGTTAAGCCTTGATTTACTTCCAGACCTGAGACTGGAAGCCTTGAATTGCTGCGGTACGGGACATCCAGCAGCACCACTAGCTGGAAGCTGGGAGTGACAGAACAGCGTGTGTTTGACCAGTGCTGCAGTACTCTAGATAGCAATTAAATTTTACGTCCGTTACAGAAAAACAATGTCCTAAGTTAAAACTGCCCTTAAAAACAGACATGACAAAGAAATGATGTCGGTTAAAAGTTATTTGTATATAATCTTCATCTCTCAAGGCCACTGAAATGGCATTACTTTCATGACGTATTTCTTGTTCTTGTACTAAGATCTTGGCTGTAGTAAAACCACTTTTTAATGTAAACTCTAAATGTCAGGGGGTTGGAAAAAAGATTAGATAGCGGTACCTATTGTGTGGGGACATACATTTGTGTATGCTAGTGTCAAAGCACTTTTCATGGGCTGGATGGGCAGTGTTGTAGAAGAGTCACTTCAGTTGAAAGATGCAGATGAGCTAGCTGCAGCACGCTGAGAAAACTGGCAAAAATCACGAGCAGATAAGTCAGTGGCATGCTGCAGTATGCATCCATAATTTGAGGGAGCGTAAGATTTTAATTCATACCAGGCTTCTCTGGAGATGAAAGACCATTGTGGGATCACTGAATGCCCAGCGTTTCTCCTTAATGTGTAGCAGATGAATAACAAGGAGACAAAAGGAATTGATTTTCAGCATCTGAAAGTTTCTCAGGAAGAAAGGGACTAGGGGAAGTGTATGTACCCTTTAAGTACTAACTGTTCCATTGTAGATTAAATGAGACATAAATTCAATTTATTGGCTTTTTGTATCTGAGATACTCAAGGACATTTTTCCTGCACTATGTTCATAGAAAGGTCATTTGTCTGACTTAGCATCATTAAAGAGCTGTGATTTTGTGTGTCTATATATACAAGAGACTCCTGTTGTTACAACCAAAATTCTAACGGTAAATGCCTTTGGAGGAAACTGCAAATTAAATCTGCGTAGTGAACTGATACAGTGTAGGCAGGACAGAGGAGGTACTTATGTGCCAATACCGACAGCCCGTTCTTCCACAAGCAAATGTGCATCCAAAGGAACGCGTAGAGAGTTTGTGTGCTGTAATTCACTCCTGAGCCTTTTCACTCTGGAAAAGGCTGTATAACGACAGACATCTTTACTTCTTCTCCAGCAGATTGCTTACGAAGTTGCTCACTTCTTGGAAACAAGGCTTTGAAAAAAGGCAAATAATTCTTTTAATTGCATTCTAATGAAATGTGGCTCATAGGGTTACAGATATTCTCAGGGCTGTGCATCCGCAGGGAGGATACAAGCCTCCTGGACCTAGAAATGAAGTCCAATGTCCTGGTCCTGCAGCTTTCACCTTGTGGTCATGAGTGGCACATCAGGGTGGCTGTTCTGAGGTGAAAAATGCAGGTTTTGGTAAACCTGCAGAGAGAACTCAAGTTTTCTCAGTTTGTGTTTACAGGTGCTTGGTTAATTCTGAAGGGAGATGACAGTGATACTTATTTAAGAGTTAGATGTGTCTATTAAGTTTTTATAATTATTTCTTCTTCAACTTCTAATTATGCCAAACTCCAAACACTTAGGGCAATGCTGCTCACGATTACCTGTTAACTCAGGCTGTCCTTTTTTTTTTTTTTTTATAACTCCTGTAAAAATGGACCAGCCTTTTCCTTCATCTTTGAGGACAGGAGATCAGTTTGCCAGTGTTCGAAAATGGTTTCTTTGGAGATGAGACCTTGTGTTCATTGGGGTCGAGGAATAAAACTTCACGTTTGCTTTGGTGTTCATTATTTCTCGATATAGCTGTGAATGTCCCTCCTCATTTGTCTCAGTTGTAAGTCTCCATAAACTTCTGTTTACAACTTTCAGCAGTACACTTCCAGCAATGCAGATTCCTGCATACTAAAGGCACTGGAGCAATATTTCCAGGGCTAGAATATTTCCAGTTCCAAATATGAGGATGCTGAAGTAGCATCTTCTGCAGTCTTACAGATTTAGAGGAAGACTGAGCATCACTGCTCACTTCTTATCCTTGGTGGGACATTATGCCAAGGCCTGCAAAAAAGCTCAGTATAGGCTGCTATATAACCTCCATGCAGTTCCTGACAGAGAATATTTCTCCCACGGGTGTCATTTGTTCTTTTGGCTGTGGAAACTATGAATGGAGATGGGAATTTGGCACCAGATTTCTAATGTATCAGATATAATTTTTGTCTGATACGACCACTCCCTGTCTATTGGCAAGGTTTCTCCCTTACAGCTCTTCATTTGTTGCTCAGTAAAATGCAACCTGGACCTAACTGAGGCTTCTTGAAGCTGCTCTGGTGTGAGAACTTTGTGGCATGATTTTTATTGCGGTCTTCTCCAGAGCTCAAAGTGATAACTAGTACTAAGACTCAAGATTTTTGTAATTATTATAATTTTAAGATAATATGTAGTGTCCTCATTCAAGACCTTTCAGAGGTCTCACAAAGGGAAGTAGATTGTTTTTTTTATTTTGTTGTTGTTGGTGGTGGTGGGTTTTTGTGTGTGTTTTTCTGGTTTTGTTTGGGGGTTTTTGTGTTTTGTTTTGCTCTGTTTTTAACCCAGAAAAAGTAGTATCCCTGACTGCAAGAAAACAGTGAAGCTGGACATGTTGAACTGACCGGAGCAAAATAAAGGGGGCTTAGGACAGTGAGAGGACTAATAGGGGAGGTGTGATATTTGGAAGCATCCTGAGCTTTAAGAAGTGGTCTGCAATATTCTGAGAATCATCACATCGCATTACATAGTATAGTTTTAATTTCTGACCCTGACCTGGTCCCTTGTTGAACTGTTGTTCTTTGCTTATGTTTGAATTGTTCAGTATGATTTAATTTGCAGCGCCACTGCTTCAGTGTCTCTACATTTACTTTCTAAAGATTTCCATAATTTCTCGGCATAAGCCCTTGCGACTGACCAGGACATATTCATTATTTTCTGTTATTATAATGAGAGATTGGTTGAAGACCAGCGAACAGAGCACACTGCTGTTGGAAAGCAAAAGGACAGGAGAAGGCCTACCTGTCAGCATGGCTGTTCCTGAACCACAAATTATTTCTTTACCAGTTCCTTACAGTTGCTTGACAAAAGATGACCCGTTCATCAGTAGTTGACTTGGCTAAGTACAGAAACATGTGTGAGCAGCCTACTCTTTAATGACTGCCGTGCTTGCTTTGGCTGCAATGTACTCTTGTGCAAATCAATTTTAATAGTAAGGGTGAACAGCTTAGCAAAGAGACTGGCTGCCCAGATTGGGGGGGGGGGGGGGAAGGGGAATCATCAAAACATCTGTCTTTCTGCTCTGGTATAAAATGCCACTGAAAAATCTGACACTCAGTGTTCTTCCTCACTTTTGAGTAGGGTGGGGGCTGGGGACGGGAAAGGAACACAAATGTTTCGGTTCTCTCTACTTAAAGCAGATGCTGACATCTGCTCAGATAAAACAAGTATGTAACTGGTCCAACACTGCTTTTAAGAGATGTGTAATGTTAGGGCTTGTTTATATTGCAGCAGTTTATGTTGTATGTGAATATCACACTTACCTGACATTTTGAAGACAGCTGGGTTCAATCCCTGCTGACCAATCCATTGAGACCAGGACTGTGCCAACAAACCTGACTCTGAGCATCAGATGCTGTGATTCAGGGAAGCCTAGTTTTTAGGCTGGTATTAAATTTAATACATATGTCAGCTAATGTTTAATTTTTTTTTGGCTGGGCATCTCTTAGAAAGTAGCACATCATCCCCTCCAGTGGTGGGTGGTACAGAGGTGCCAGAGCCATGTGTTCTGCGCAGGATCAGTCCAGATGTGATGTGAACATTGGCACTGCCCCAGACTCCTAAGCTAAGCCTGGCTAGCCAGCTTGCACGTCTCTTCCGTATGCTTCTCCGCACTTCTGTTTTCAGGATTTAGCTTCTCTCATGCTGACTTGTATGAACATAGATGTACTTCACACAATAAACAGTGGCTTGGGCAAGCCTGGAGCATCCAGTGATAGGTGTAACTTTACTAGAAGCATCTAAAGGTTTGAATATCTTTGTATGGAGCGTTGCATTTTGATGCAGCGTGGGAATTTCCAAAGTAGTGATGTGTTTCCCTTTCATAGAATCATAGAATCATTAAGGTTGGAAAAGACCTCTAAGATCATCGAGTCCAACCGTCAACCCAACACCACCATGCCCACTAAACCATGTCCCTAAGTGCCTCATCTACACGTCTTTTAAATACCTCCAAGGATGGGGACTCAACCACTTCCCTGGGCAGCCTGGTCCAATGTTTAACCACTCTTTCAGTAAAGACATTTTTCCTCAAGTCCAATCTAAACCTCCCCTGGCGCAACTTGAGGCCATTTCCTCTCGTCCTATCACTAGTTACTTGGGAGAAGAGACCGACACCCACCTCACTACAACCTCCTCTCAGGTAGTTGTAGAGAGCGATGAGGTCTCCCCTCAGCCTCCTTTTCTCCAGGCTAAACAACCCCAGCTCCCTCAGCCGCTCCTCATAAGACTTGTTCTCCAGACCCTTCACCAGCCTCGTTGCCCTTCTCTGGACACGCTCTAACACCTCGACGTCCTTCTTGTAATGAGGGGCCCAAAACTGAACACAGTATTTGAGGTGCGGCCTCACCAGTGCTGAGTACAGGGGCACGATCACTTCCCTACTCCTACTGGCCACACTAGTTCTGATACAGGCCAGGATGCCATTGGCCTTCTTGGCTGCCTGGGCACACTGCCGGCTCATGTTCAGCCGGCTGTCAACCAACACCCCCAGGTCCTTTTCCGACAGGCAGCTTTCCAGCCACTCTTCCCCAAGCCTGTAGCGCTGCATGGGGTTGTTGTGGCCGAAGTGCAGGACCCGGCACTTGGCCTTGTTGAACCTCATCCAGTTGGCCTGGGCCCATCGATCCAGCCTGTCCAGGTCCCTCTGCAGAGCCTTCCTACCCTCCAGCAGATCAACACTCCTGCCCAACTTGGTGTCGCCTGCAAACTTACTGAGGGTGCACTCGATCCCCTCATCCAGATCATTGATAAAGATATTGAACAAGACCGGCCCCAAAACTGAGCCCTGGGGAACACCGCTCGTGATCGGCCACCAACTGGATTTAGCTCCATTCACCACAACTCTCTGGGCCCGGCCATCCAGCCATTTTTTTACGCAGTGCAGAGTACACCTGTCTAAGCCGTGAGCCGCCAGCTTCTCTAGGAGAATGCTGTGGGAGACAGTGTCAAAGGCCTTACTGAAGTCCAGGTAGACCACATCCACAGCCTTTCCCTCATCCACTAGGCAGGTCACCTGGTCATAGAAGGAGATCAGGTTGGTCAAGCAGGACCTGCCTGTCATGAACCCGTGCTGGCTGGGCCTGATGTCCTGGTTGTCCCGCACATGCCTTGTGAGTGTCCTCAAGATGAACTGCCCCATAATCTTCCCCGGCACCGAGGTCAGGCTGACAGGCCTGTAGGTTCCCGGATCCTCCTTCTGGCCCTTCTTGTAGATGGGTGTCACATTGGCAAGCCTCCAGTCATCCGGGACCTCCCCCGTTAACCAGGACCGCTGATAAATGATGGAGAGTGGCTTGGCGAGCTCCTCCGCCAGCTCCCTCAGCACTCTTGGGTGGATCCCATCCAGCCCCATAGACTTGTGAGCATCCAGGTGATGTAGCAGGTCATTGACTGCTTCCTCTTGGATCATGGGGGGTTCATCCTGCTCGCCGTCCCTGTCTTCCAGCTCGGGGGGCTGAGTACCCCGAGGATAACTGGTCTGACTATTAAGACTGAGGCAAAGAAGGCATTGAGTACCTCAGCCTTTTCCTCATCCTCAGTGACAATGTTCCCCCCCGCATCCAATAAAGGATGGAGATTCTCCTTGGCTCTCTTCTTGTCATTAATATATTTGTGAAAACATTTTTTGTTGTCTTTAACGACAGCAGCCAGATTGCGTTCTAGCTGGGCTTTTGCCTTTCTCATTTCTTCTCTGCACGACCCAACGAGATCCCTGTACTCTTCTTGAGTTACCTGCCCCTTCTTCCACAAGTGGTAAACTCTCCTTTTTTTCCTGAGTCCCAGCAAGAGCTTCCTGTTCAGCCAGGCTGGTTGTCTTCCCTGCCCATTCTTCTTATGGCATATGGGGACAGCCTGCTCCTGTGCCTTTAAGACTTCCTTCTTGAAGATCATCCAGCCTTCCTGGACCCCTTTGCCCTTCAGGACCGCCTCCCAAGGGACTCTCTCAACTAGTGTCCTGAACAGGCCAAAGTCCGCCCTCCAGAAGTCCATGGTTGCGGTTTTGCTGCCCCCCCTCCTTGCTTCACCGAGAAGTGAAGTAAGGGTCTTGGATAGAATTTTCATAAACAACTTTGCTGGTTTTTTGCACTGGTGTTCAGTGGCTCATACAGTCCTCATTTACACCACTGTGGTTTCAGTGATTTCTAGATGTTCTTTTTCTTGTGGTTAGCAGTGACAGAGTTTTGAATGCCATGGGAATTGCAGAACTGGGAAAAATCAGGGTTCTTTGTACCCATGCTTCCTTTCCGGGTAAACTGGGAAGAACCAGAATTTGTCAAAGGTGACAGCGCAGTGTTTGACACTGTATTACGGCATTTCAGAGTTCATAATCTCTTTGACATGTCACAGTCCATTTGGGTTTTTTTTCTTCTTTAAGCCAGCTCTACACTGAGTCTCAGCTGGAGGTTTCAGAGGAAAGAAAATACTCAATTGTGTTTAAATATTTCAAAGATGAAACTGATGGGATGGGCAAAATTATTGACAAGTATGTGTCCTGGTATTGGAGACCACAGAAATGGAGACCATTTGTTTTTAAGAATTTTCATGATGGCAAACAGAAGTTTCTGAGTTCTGTTGTTTGAAGATGGAAGCTTAAGTGCACAAGAATTAGGAGTCTGACCTAAGATAAGGCTCTGACCTAAGACTGATGTTCCTTGTCAGCTGAAAGAGGAGGATGAAATATGATTGGTGGCATAGATTCGCAGTGAGATTCCCATCTGGTGTAATTTAGCCAAATTTCATTGAATTAATCCATTTTCAAGGTAGTGAAGTTAAATCGAATTATGTAGTCTGAGAATCTGGCCTTTTGTATAAACTCACTGTTTCACAGGAAAATCAATGCAGAGTTAAACTGTCATCCAGTCCTCCTTGTAGTTTTAGCTACACCTGGAAATCTATAAAGCACGAGCTGGAAGTGCAGCGTAGTAGGTCACTACCTAAAGACAGAGAAGATAGGCCAGGAGAGGCTTTGAGAGATCTGGTACTCCCTTTCCCGATGCATGATCAACTCTAGCTGTATCATTCCTGTAAGATACCTGCTTTTCCTGTGCTTTAGTGATGGAGATTCTCTAGTGCCTCTAGGCAATTTTTGCCTGTCCTTAAAAAGATTTCTCATAACATCTCTTTCCAGTTTTTCTTGCAGATGTTTGGTCCCGTTACTTCTCCTGTTCATCCGTGTAGACATGGTCATTGCCTGTTTCACTGCAGTAGCTTCTAAGATGTTTGGCTGCTACTGTCCCCTCTCAGGCTACTGTCTCTCCTTAAGTTTAACAGTCTCAGTTCGTTCAGTCTTTTCTCATAGCTTGTATTTGTCTGACCTCGGATTATTCTGGCTGCCTTTCTCTGGGTTCTTTCCAAGTCGTATTTGTCTTATTTCATTTGCTGTATTTGAAGTGCATCATCCCAACCTGGACAGTACTCCAGGCCGAGCCTTGCCAGTGCTAGGTGGTGGAAAGTCTTAACTCAGGTATAAAGCAGTCCATAGTCCTGCTCATATGCCCTCCTATGATGATTGCCACCTGGTCACCAACATGACATTTTGGTCCCCTGTTATCCGAGATGCTGTCCACACAGTTCAACCAGGGTGCTCTGTTTTGCTGGTACCTGATAGAGCTTCCCAGGAGGGAAGGTACCTTGACCGTGCTCAATCCGATAGCGAGCTCAAGCTCAAGCATGGTACCTGGATCAGCTGGAAATACGTGAGCAGGGGAGCACGAAGCACAGCCCAGGCCATTAGCTGGCATCTCGAGCCTGGCTTTTCTTCGGTAGAATTTGGGCTCTGGAGCTATCAGCCAGCAATGTGAACAGAAATCATCTGTTGCCAAAGCTTGCGGTGCCTGAGCCTGATCTTTGCTGCTGTTTATCACTAGTCACACATAGGAAGGAGCAATGAATGGCCACAGCGGTGAGGGCTGTGTAGGACAGGGAGTTCTGCATGTCAAATCCAGCTACTATCGTAGTGCAAGCTCCCCATGGCTTGTGTGCTTGTTTATGCTAATTTGCACTGTAGTAATTTTTAAATGCAGTAAGTTGTTGCATAACTGTGAGCTGTAAAATTTATTTTGAAATTCTTGTATTTTATGCGCTTTTATTCCCGCAATTACACTAAAGCTGTAATGACCTGTTAAATTAGAAATAATATGTCCAATGGACAAAATAACATACCAGACAACGTAGGACACATTAAGTAATCATGTAAGGAGCCAGCTTTGAGCTTTGTCCCTTCATTAAAATCTTGCACTTATGTATCACTTTTCATGTTCTGTACAGGCTGATAGTTAATTGATGACTATTTTAATAAGAAAGTTGAACCAATACTGTTAAAATTAAATGACTGTTTTCTGATATCAGTACAAATCTTGTGGTAAGATACTGAAATATCGTCCGGTGGCTCTGGTCACATGTTGAAGACAGTTGTGTCTGTGCAGATAGGCCTTCCCCAAAAGGGGAAGCAAAATGAAGATTCCCCAGAAGTTGACCTATATTAACTAAATAGATAATTGAATAGAAAAAGTTTGACACCCTCATAATAATTCCAGCACAATTAAAGCATGCACTTCAATGTTGCAATTGGATCTGTGCAAGGGAAGGATTCCTGCACCTGGGCAGGTGCCGGTTGACTTCAGCATTATTCCATGTGGAGAAAACTGTCTTTTCAGAAAAGTCTGCATGGGGAGGTTTTGTATATGTGTATTTGTTTTCAGATGAGGGGATAAAGGGAAATATGGGCCAAACCCAGGGCTGGCAATTTAGTTGGAAACGAATAGCTAGGAGGTCAGCAGGCATGGCAGTAGGTGGAAATTCTGTGCAAGGACGGTTGGAGCAGAATTACACCATGTTTAATGGTGCAAGCATCAAGCTGGCAAAACGAAAATTTCACAAGTATGATGCGACTGTTGAGAAATATTAGTATAGCAAAAGAAGGAGAACCCAGGTATATCACAATTTGTTCTCTTTTTGGTCAGTAGGATGAGGCATTGTATCTCTTTGAAATGCTAATACAAACTTGCCAGTTCATTTTGGTGTATGCGTAAATATGCCTGTGCATGCACATGTTCATGTACAGTGTTCTAAATTACTTACAGTTATTTTTCATTGTGGAGATAAAAGGTTTTTTAAAGAAAAGGTGTTCAAGAATAGTACAGCTATCCATCTCCAAAGGTGGTTTTACCTCTCCAGCACTGGACAGAGTTTGAGCAAAACGAACCTAAAACAATGAATACTGAATCAAAACCAGGTGATGCCAGACAAGGAGTCTGAATTCCCGACATTTAACTACCAGAAACATCTGTTTCTGTGTGTTGGTAATTCCACCTTTTTTTAAAAGTGTTTTTAAAGATGGGAACAATTTTATGAATTTTAAAAAAAAAAGTCCCCAACACATGTATCTGTAATTACCTGGTTTAGTCTGTGTGTTTAATCAGTATGAATTGAGAATGCCATGTACGTTTGATTTCAGTCTCAAAGAGCAATTAGGCACTGGACAGTTACTCTTCCCCCATCTGCCAGTATGTGCCTATGCCAAAAAAATCCCCCAAACCACCCAACCAACCAAAAAAAGCCCCAAACAACCAACACCCAGCAAAAAGGGGGAAGATGGAACTAACACACAGATATTTTCTAAAGAAGCCACTTGACTCCGATTAATTTCCTTAAAATATTGTTTTGGATTTAGATCTTTGATTCTGAAATTGAGATTTTTTTTTTTTAATGTAGTTGAGGAATATCACTTAAAGATTGGCTGTGTTCCAGCATCCAGCTGGCATAGCTATAGAGTGTGTGAAAGTGAATAGCATACATATTCTGCGGTGGCTTCCCCATCCTGCCAAAGATTTAGGCTCCAGCTTAACTGTTCACTGCCAGAAGTGCCACTGAGTCAGATGGCATTACTCAGATGATTAAAATCGAGGTTTTCCTGGGGTAACAAGTCTTATCTATGTGTTAAGTCTTTTTCTCCCTCTCTTTTCTTGCATTAGTCCCTCTCCACTTTTAGAGAAGCACTTTTTTTGTGTGTATGTTTCATTATTTGTTTTAATAATCTGGCAGAGGAGCTAGCTGAAGTTTTACTGAAACTTTCTATTAGTCAGCATGCTCCTGGTGACTGGACATGAGGGAGTACTTGGAGTTTGCATCGCTGGTACTAGCAGATAGCTGCTTTTGTTCTTGCCCAGTTTCTGAGGGCTAGAGTCCCCCAGGTGACTGCAGCTGCTGTGGAACAGGTTCAGCCACCCAAGGTAGCACCTACTGATGCCTCGACCATCAGTTGGCAGAAGGTTGACTAGCAGGTCCCTGCCA